>NC_056725.1:298701492-298726492 GCF_019279795.1 Protopterus annectens | reverse complement strand
TGCTGAAGCCCATTATATAATATACTTATGAATATATCATATCCTGTTAAGGGAGCATCATTTTAAACTATTATAATTGTAAAATTCATTTAAAAAGTTAACAAAATCCTACCTTCTTGCAAGTAAACAAGATGATGAGATGTAAAAATAAAAATCTAATCCAGCTACACTTTCTAGTATGGCGGCTGAGACCATTAATTTCAGTGGAAGTCATCTTCACAACACTCTTTTAAAACAGACAATTTAAATAGACAATTTCCCAAATAAGTAAGCATGCTGACAGCAGAAGAGCCCCTCACACCCCCCAACTGCCCATAAATAACTCTGAGTGGAGAGTCATGGCTAGGAAAGCTTCCCATCATACCCACAAGGTTATGGCAGTACCTTAATGGCGTTCATCTTTAGCTTCTTTAACAGACAGAAATTTTAAAGTTAAAACATTGTACTGAAAAAAAAGGTTGCTGGAAAAATAAATCTTGAAAAGATTCCCTTCTGCTAGAGAAGTTTTTGCACAGCAAAAGTCTTCTCTTAGATATTATTTCAGGGGCAAGTGTTGCCATGTATTAACTGGTGATTAGTTAAATGAAAAGTTATTTTCTTCGTGGCATGAAAAAGTATTTTATTATTTTCATTAAAGTCTTAAAATGGACAATAATGGATTTGTTCCACCCTCATAGATGTAGGCCTAACAGTGTGCAAGGTCTATTCACACAGAGGATAACCAGTTATCCTGAGCAATCCCTCCAATAACTGGGGAAAACACTAACAAGTGGAAACCTTTCTGTCAGTTATCCAGATGGTCTGGTATACACACAAACCAGAAGTGATAGCTTCCAGACATAGACACAAGCTATAAAATTCTGTCCTACAAGTCCTCGATCCAAACATTCAATTGGGTGTTTTCTTAAGTAATCTGATCCAGTTTTTGTTGTAATAAAAATAATTGCCCTTCTAAAGCATCTTGTTTCCCCATGCTGATAGTGATTTGTTTAGTTTTGTTGTGCCATTACACATTTTATTTTTTTTTATTTCAGCCCCAGGCTCATTAATTAAATGTATCTGCATGCCCAAGTCAATTTTATTTTCTAACATTGCTGCCCAAATGGGAATTGTTTCTGAGATAGTCTGCCAAGTCAAATTTAATGTTAAATTAGTAGGCTGGTTTGGTGCATTGTCCAGTACATTCATTGTATCCATACTTGACCTTTCTTGAAAAAAAACGTTTGCAGTACCTGACATCTGTATGACTTGTGGGATCCCCAGGTTTTCTTCACTTTGTCATACTTGCTGTCCAGTAGTTACTAACATGGTACTGCCATCCTTTTAACAGAAACTTGTTTCTCTTCTCGTTGAAATTCTGGGTTAGTTACCCTGCCTTCAGATGACAGCATGTCTAACATTATTTTAGAAGGCAGCTTGTCTTGGGAATTAACTGAGTCAGGGTTGACATCAGGTTGCTCTATTTGTTTAAAATGTGAGTAAATATACTCAAGAGGACTACTGCTGCTTCAGCTACAGGCTGGGTAGTCCTCTGCAGTGATATTATCTGTAGTATCTTGCATGGAGACAATTTCTTCTGTGTGCCAAAGGAGATTTGCCAAATAAGTTTATTAGTGATGTTACAGGGTCTGTATCTCAAGAAACTATGTATCATCTTGACCATCAGTCTGTTTTGCAGTTCATAGTTTTTTTTGTTTCAGTTTTTTCATGTCTTGAAAGGCGATAAATCAAATGAAGAGAATAAATTTTAGCTCTAGCCTTATTCAAACTAAATGAAGACATGAGCAGAATGTCAGTTGTTAGCTACCAAGCATTACAGTAGTATATGTGTGTCCATGGATCTACTTCTAAATTTCAAAGTTTCAAAACTTTGAATTTCTTATGGTCGACACCATAAGACTGAAGTTTTAAAAGTTTGAAATGTAAATAAAAAAAATTTAAACAAAAAAACTTTTTTTTTCACATTTATGCAGGGGGGCAAGCCCCTCTGCACCCCCACATGGGGGGGCTGTGCCCCCATACCCCCTGATAATTAAATATACCAACTCTGAGATTGCACTATAGCAAGGAAGATGGTTCATATACTGTTCCATGCTGTACAGTGATCTGCATTTAAATGGTTCGAAGTTTCAAAACTTCGATCTTATGGCCTCGACCATAAGAAATTCAAAGTTTTGAAACTTCAAAATTTAGAAGTAGACCCATCTCCGTACATAATTTCCTCACCATGTAGGCCACTCTCCCTTCATTTTGTCTCATTAATGTTGTCTTATTATTTTTTAACAATCAGACATCTGAGGTATACACAGGCAAAAAATCGGCTATACTTGCTGAGTAGTAGGGCTGTTTGTTGAAGAAAACAACTGACCCTGCTGTCATGAGCAAGTTAAACATTGGTTAATCTGTTTTGTGGGACTATTGTGCATTGGTAAGTTTGAATATTTTACTGGGGCTTTTTTTAATCACAGTCAAATGTCTGAGGTATACACAGTTGATAAAGAGGATGTAATTGTTGGGTATGGAGGCCATCAGTGGATAAAAGTGACCTACCCCTGCTATTATTTGATTATTGTTAAACATTAACTGTTCTATCTTGGGAGGAACACAATATTCAAATGTATTACATTTGAAATCTAGTGGATTTGGCATAATGGTTAACATCTTTACATTGCAACTGCAAGGTACAGGGTTTGATTCTAGAGATTTGGGATGCATGGATAGGCTTAAAAAGGCCCTTGTGGTGGTTAGCCTAGTAAACACCTATGAACCTATCATTTCTGTGGCTTATGCTTGTGTGTGTGTGTGTGTGTGTGTGTGTGTGTGTGTGTGTGTGTGTGTGTGTGTGTGTGTGTGTGTGTGTGTGTGTGCATTTTTGAGGGGTGTTCCAGTGTATTTGAGAGTAAAAAGTTGGCCATAATTTTTTTTTCAATTTCTATCATAGTCAGACAACAGCATTGTACACAGTAAGTGACTATTTTTGGTGGCCTGGGCAGACTGTGTATAAAATCAACTCATTGTGTGTGTGTGTATGTATCTGTGTGTGTGTGTGTGTGTGTGTGTGTGTGTGTGTGTGTGTGTGTGTGTGTGTGTGTGTGTGTGTGTGTGTGTGTGTGTGTGTGCAAGCAGTGTAATATATATTAGTATCCCACCCACAATACTACTCCAATCCCAACACGCTTCCCAACACCCTAAGTGACCACTTACCAGCCTGATACACAGACTATCAACCTCCACCCCAAGCATCCATTCATACAAATATACCAGAAATCTAGCCAATTTTAGCAAGTCTCACTTTTGCAACCTATTACAAACACTAAACTGGAACCCACTGAAATATCTTCTCTCAGATGCAGTACATTATTTCAATAGTGTCTTCCTAAATACCCTTAACTCCATAGCCCCCATAAGAAAAAAGAGAGTTAAACATAACCATGCTCCTTGGTTATCTAAGTCAACCAAACAACTACTGATTAATAGAGACTAAGCATGGCACAAATGGAGAAAAGATAAGACCCAATGGAATCACCTTCAAAACACTTAGAAACAAAGGAAAACAGGCCATTAATCAGGGCAAAAAGACTTACTTCTCTCAACAAATAAACACCCACAGTAATAATCCCAGACTTTTCTGGAAATCTGTCAATTCATTACTAAATCCTGGCAGCACCCAAATCCTATCTCCATTTCCAGACAAAAGCCCAGCTGAAATCATTAAAATATTTAATAAAAACTTTATTGATAGTATCCTTACATTAGTAAATGCAAGCAATACCCGAGTCCCCATTAACCCATCCATCATACCTCAAGGCAATATCAGCTCCATACCATCCTTTTACTTCCAACTTGTAATAACCTCTCAAATACAAACATTACTTGGCAAATTGAAGCCAGGCTCCTTATCTGCTGATAATCTCCGCCCAGAATACCACAAAATTAGTGCTAAGACAATAGGTTTCCCAGTAAGTATCCTTATGAACACACAGTCCGCCAGCTCTGGAAAAAATCAGTAATCACCCCACTTCATAAAGGTGGAAACCCTCATGACTTATCTAATTTTAGACCCATTTCCATACTGTCCCCTCTACCTAAAATAATGGAAAAATGCATCCACAAACAACTGGTTGAATATCTAACCAGCAACAACCTACTAGCCCCTTCACAACATGGTTTTCAACCATCCCACAGTACCATTACTGCCCTAGTCTCCTTCACAAATTTCATCTATAATGCCCTAGATAGTAATCTACTTACATCCGTCCTGTTATTGGATCTCTCAAAACCATTCAACACAGTCTCTCACATCAAACTTACCCAGCAACTCCACTCACGAGGATGCTCTGATGCCACCCTAACCTGGTTTACTAGTTACTTGGAAAACAGACAGCAATCCATAAAATGGCTGAATAACCTCTCTAGCTTTCTCCCAAATAACATAGGAGCGCCTCAGGGGTCAGTCTTAGGACCCCTACTATTCAAAATGTTTATAAATAACCTACATAAAGTTCCCTCTGACTGTAGTGCCATACAACATGCAGATGATTCAGTCATAATCTGTACCTCCAATAATTTCTCTGACCACCAAAAGTTAACACAAAAGGCCTTTACATCCATAGAACTCAGGCTAAACCAATCACAGCTATTACTTAACCCTAGTAAATCTAAACTACTCATCTTTGCATCTAAACCTGTTCTCACAGACTTTACTATATTCTCCATAAACAAAACCCAAACAGAGTTAGTAAATCAGGCCAAATTGCTAGGAATTACTATTGACAGCAAACTTAGCTTTGACTTGCATATTAATAATGTAATAAAAAAGACTCACTTCAAATTAGGCAAACTTTACAGAAACAAACAATACTTAGACAAATCCATCCAAATAAAACTTTCCAAAAGTTTTCTCCTTCTAACCTTACTATATGGGTCTTCTATCTTCACCAATATCCACAACTCTTTGCAACACAAACTACAGTCCTGTTATTATAAGACTGCAAAATTCGTATCAGCCCAACCAAATCGCACCCACCATTGCCAGGCCACTAGAGAACTAAACTGGCTAGAATTTGCATATTACCTACATTACACAAAACTTACCTTTGCCCAAAAATTCATTTATAAACCCGAGTGTTAGCCTTCCCTGAAAAATAAGGTGGCAATCCACTGAGTACAAAGAAGTTATCAGGGACCTGGGGACCCAGGTTGATAGTAGTCTGTCATTCGACACCCATGTAGCTTTGCCTAACATACAAGGCCATCATATCATTGAACCTTACGTCCCATCCAAAATTCTACACTCTAACAACAAACACCTACTTAAAGTATCAAAACCTAGTAAAAGAGCAGGTAGCTGCCTCTATTCCCATTCCATAACTAAGCTGTAGAACACCCTCCCATCATCAGTTACAGAATTAGACAACATTATCTCCATTAAAAGAAAACTAAAACATCTCACTGATAACCCCAGCTGCACATGCAACACATATCCACAGCCTCCTTAATCTAGCAAAACTGTTTCACATAGCAAATATACTTGTGTATATGTCATACTGTTACACCATATGAGTTATCCCTAATCTTTAGTATCCTAGTCCACATATCTATACAACTATCTTAACACATTTTCTCCTCTCTGTCACTTTCTACGTTTAATACTGCAATTAAATACATGCCACCTATAATCTACATATTCCCACCACCTAGCTATAAGATTCTAACTATATCTATCCTACCTTTAAGTTTAACTTTCTAATTCTACGTTCCCACTACACTTACCTTTTCCCTTTTCTTACCCCCCCCAAAAAAAAATTGAGCTGTACTGCTAAATATTTCTAACTGCATAATTTTTCAATGTTAATGTTCCATTGTTACTGTATTGTGCCGTTTAACAACATATGTGCTGTTTAGATAGTTTTCTGTATTATTTCAGTTGCTTTATAAGTAATTGTTTCCTTACAAATTCATGTAATGATTTTCATGTAACATGGAGCTTTTCTCCCTGGGCCTCCACCGAAAATGAGTCTCAAACCCAGTGGACTTTCCCGTTTAACAAATGTGAATACATAAATAAATAAATAAATACACCCGTGTATATGTGTATGTGTGTATTTTGTGTGTGTGTGTGTGTGTGTGTACATATATATATATATATATATATATATATATATATATATATATATATATATATATATATATATATATATGTGTGTGTGTGTGTGTGTGTGTGTGCATTTTGTATATATATATATATATATATATATATATATATATATATATATATATATATATGTGTGTGTGTTTGTGCGTGTGTGTTTATAGACGCACACACATGCATACACACACACACACACACACACACATATATATATATATATATATATATATATATCTATATCTATATATCTATATATATGGATCTACTTCAGTAGATCGAACTTTTACAAGTTCGACCCACATATGGCCGAGACCATATGTTTGAACTCATAAAAGTTCGAACACTGAAATAAAAACACATAAAACAAAAAAACACAAAGCTGAAAATCTATAGCAGGGGGCTACGCCCCCTGCACCCCCCACACCCCCTTAATTAAATATACCAACTCCAAAATCTCACAACATTGTGGAAATGGGAAATCTTCCCTTTCTGCTCTGTATGGAGATCTCCATTCAGTCCGATCGAACTTTTACAAGTTCAAACATATGGTCTCGGCCATATGTGGTTCGAACTTGTAAACGCTCGATCGACTGAAGGGGACCTATATATATATATATATATATATATATATATATATATATATATATATATATATATATGTGTGTGTGTGTGTATATGTGTGTATATGTGTGTGTGACATATTTTTATATATATATATATATATATATATATATATATATATATAAAAACAGCAGCAACAACTTGAAATGTGACTGTGGTCATTTGTTTCCTTTCAGATTCATCCCAGTCTAAGATCAGATGGGTGCACAGGAGATGACTATCTTTTCCTTCTGGGGGAGGGGGGAGTTATAGGAAGGCAGCATTATTGCCAGATATGATTTATCTGTCCTTGTATAAACATTTGTCTTCTCAATTTACTGGGAACTCCTATTTTGTCAGCTTTGAACATTAAGCCTTGGATACAACTTATCTTTTACCTTGGATACAACATATATTTTCCTTTTTTTCTTTGGTCAGGATTTTTGCTCAGGCAATCACTGGATTAAAATGTGGAGGGGGGAGCTTTAAAATGCACCTGAGTATCTAGAAAGCCAGTGACTTCTAATAGTCTAGCAACCACCAGAATAACATCTTAATTCAATTATTTTCTTTAAAGTTACTGCACTGTAGTCTTTTATAACATCCTTATTAAACAAGACATTAAAATGTGATATAGGTATACATATACATTAATAGAAAAGAAAGCAATTGTTCCTAACATTTATTTTACTTTTATGCAGTGTGCATTTAAAAATTCATTTACTTTAACATTACATAAAATGCTTAATTCATGCCATCCTTTATGCTTCACTATTCCTTCTGAACATTTTTCTGTATTTATTCTTCCCACAAATTCCATTTATTTCTATGTAATTTGGTCCTTCCCTTGATTAGTTAATGTGTGTTGAAAGGGTGAAGGTAAGATGATCAAAAAAATTATGAAAAAGCCCTAAAATGTACCTTAGAGTATTTGGAATCCTATAGCTCCTGGGGAACTAGCATCCCCCAGACCTCTGACTTAATTCAATTATTTCCTTCACAGTTATTATAGTACAGTCTGGGCTGCAGTTAAGGTATGTCGAAATTATGGGAGACAAATTCGAGCAGTTAGATGAAATCGAAAAACAAAAGTAATCTGGGTGGTATTGGGAGGCCATGACAGGGTAAAGTGGGGGCAATAGGTGGTCCATTTTAACCAAGGCTGATCCTGACTAGGAGTTCATTTCGTCTTTAGAAGTATAATTCATATGTTTTTCACAAAAGCATTTACTTATTCTTTACTTAGGACTGCTTTTTATTATAATGGTTTCATTTAATATGTCTCAACATCAAAAAAGTATGGCATTTTTCCTCTTTAAATACACAAATCTTGTGGGTGATGTTTTATATTATTACTATTACAATAATAACATATTATACCTTTCAGGTTATTCCTATGAATTTCAATTTTGCATATTTTGCCAGTAGTTATCTCTTGCTTCCTCAGCTTTTGCATATCTGTTTCTACCATTTCTGTACTCTTTGCTTTTTTAAATGTTCTTGACAATGCTAAATTAGCCTCAGATAACAGCTTCCTCTGAAAAGCCTCACTGCAAACGACACCAATAAATCAGTGTTTTAGTGCTTCAACCAAATTTTAACCACATTTTGGTAGACAGATTTACAGTCATGGACTGCAGTCCTGTATATGGCTTGTAGATAGTATGCTGCTTATGAGGTCATGACAGGAGCATGCATCATAAAATAGAATCATGGCACCGTTTGACCATGAATCAACAGACAGCACATATGGTAGACACAGACCATGCAGAACACGTTCCAGCCATTTGCCTGACAGAATGTATATTGAAATGGTATGTACACACACTTGATACTCTGTGTAATGCAGAGTGTAAAGATAACACTTAAACTACAAGGCTAACCGCAAAAATAGGGATCCAGGGGAAATAGAGTTGCTTGTATCTAGATAGGCTACATGTGATGTTTAGTTTTATTAGTCTTATTAGAGAAATATGCCACATAGTTCTGTACATTCAAATGTTTTATATGTATGTTGAGATTAAGTCAGTACACCACCTCCTTCAGTTCACAATGTATTTATAATTTGTTGCCAGGCAGGGTTCTATTTGTTCATCACACTTAACCATGTATTTATAATCTGAACTTATGTTGCAGGTGATAGAATGACCTACCACTTTCTATTTCCCAGAGTTCCCTTGCATGTGACTATTCTATGGGCTTATATCATCTTCCATGCCTTGTGCTAGAATAAATGCTGGTGCTAGAGGTGACAGGAATGCATGCAGAATATAAAATTTAACAATGTGCTCCATGTAGAAAGAGGATCCTAGGCCTTACACACTTGTCTTATATGGACAGACTCAAAAAACTCCAACTATTCTCTGTCTCATGTGGCCTACTTAACACACAATCTCAGCTTGACTTACAAAACCATGTCTGACCCAGCTCTGTTAGAAATGCTACATCTAAGGAAATCCCAATCTCTCCGCACCACACACTCCAGAGACCTCATCCTCATAACCACAATCAACAGAACATGCTGGAGGGACAGGTTCAAAACCCAAATACTGCCTATGCTATGGAATAGACTTTCCATACATGTCAAACAGAGTACCTCACTGGCCCTCTTCAAGAGAAATCTTGATGAGTGGATGGGAAATAGAAAATTCAGCCCGGGGATCATTCCAGTGGCTCTACTCAACAGAGGCACTGGGAACTAAGGTCAGGTGGCATGATGCCAAGGTAATCCTATGGGCTAGGCTTGTAAAGGCTCCAGGGCCATTAGCCAAGTACACAGCTATGAACCTATGAACTATTTGGGTAGGTAATGACCAGTTAGACCTCATGCTGCTTGCTGGTCACTGCTCACAGAGATTGTGTAGATAGTATGTACCCCCTGCAATGTTTACTGCATGAATAAATTAAGACCATAAAAGCTATATGGAAATGAGCCCTTACTACAAACTAGTAGTGGAGAGATGGGGCCATTGATAAATATCATGAAGATGAATTCGCTCAAGTACCTTGGATATTTTGGATGGAGATGGCTGTTAATCAAGCACACTTTCATAACGCTTTTGTGGGATTAGATAATATACAGACATGATCCTTTACATATATTTTAATATTAATATATGATTTATATATAGTTAGGGGGTGGGGGGCACAGCCCAACATTAGGTGGTGTAGAGGCATAACCCCCCCACTTAATTTGGGTATATATTGTCTTCTGGAAAGAGTTAGTCATTGGTGCTGTAAGTATGCATGCCTATGGTTTCAAATTTATTGTTTTGAATCTTTCAGTTAAACATAATATAAAACCAAACTAGGTGGGGAGGCTACACCCCCAACACCTATATATACTAACTCCAGGATCGCACTACAGTGGGGGAATGGGCTTATTCCTTTTACTTGCCTTACAGAACTCTGCACAGTGCCAGTACTTCACTTCAGTGAAATGAGTTTTCAGTAATTTGAGCTTTCAGCAATTTGGTCAGGGTGAATTCAAATTCAGTGAAATGAACTTTCAGTGAAACAAAGTAGACCCATATATATATATATATATATATATATATATATATATATATATACATCTATATAAACTATATATATATATATATATATATATATATATATATATATATCTATATATATATATATATATATATATATATATATATATATATGGGATCATATATATATATATATATATATATATATATATATATTATATGTATGTATATAGGATCCCCATATATATATATATATATATATATATATATATATATATAGATATAGGGAATATATATATAGATATAGGGAATATATAATTATATATTTATATATATAGGGATCCTGTATGTAGTCTAAATGCTTGTTTGTTAAGAACTGTTTAATCAATCACATTTGGCCAATATATTCAGGTGGTCAACAGGTGTGCAAGATCGACAATCCCAGGTAGGGGAATATTCCCTTTCCCCAGGGACTGTGCAATCTCAGAGTTAGCATATATAATTAGCAGGGGTTAGGGGGGTGCAGGGGGTGGCTTGTCCCCTGCAAAAAAAAAATGTTTTTTTTTTTTTTTTGTGGAAATTGCATGTGTCGCGGTGGCATAAGTAGTAATGTATCAATATTCGGTTTGCTGACCTTATGAGAGTGACATTTCTGAGGTCGATGTATGGGCAACCTGACTAAAGTAAGTAGACCCATATATAGATATGTGTCTACCTGAGAAGACCAAAAAGCCACAATATTGAATCCCACAAGACTGAGATGAAATTTCAGAAACCACACATGAACGAAAACCTGGAACACTGACAAACAAACTCCGGGTAAGTAACCACATCTTTGGAACAACGAAACAACAAAAAACTGTAAACCAAAGCAAATTAAACCCAGCCATTTGGATGGCTTCAGCCCTTCCACACATGCACCCCCAACTAAATATAACAACTCCATGATGGCATTACAGTGGGCAAAAGGCAAATTTCACCATGAAGGACAAGTGGTTACTTACCTGGAGTTTGTTTGTTGGTGTTCTGGGTGTTCATTCATATGTGGTTTTGACAATTTCATCTCAGTCTTCTGGGATTCAATATTGTGGATCTTCAGTCTTTTCATGTAGACCCATATATATATATATATATATATATATATATATATATATATATATATATATATATATATATATATACTATATACACACATGAGAAATGCTATAAGCCCTGTAGACAGACGTTATGGCATATAGGGTGTTGTGGCACACAATGCAGTGTATGACTGTGTAAGATTCAGAAAGCTTTTGGCCTCTTTTGACATGACTATGAGGGTTGGGAGGGTGGCCTAATGTTTAAGGTGTTTGCCTTACAAACACAAGGTGTAGGGTTTGAGTCTCACAAGGGATAATTGGCTAAGCTTAAAATGGTTCGCAAGGGCAGTTAGCTTAGTACTAATCTATGACTGAAGACCAGGACTCTTTTGCAATTTATTTCAATTAAGTGAGCCAGTGATGCAGTATCTCCCAGTGATGAGAGCTCTGTAGCGTCAGCGTGTGTGAGACTTCCCTGAGTGTAGCTGTTTTACTGTGCTGCTGTGAATGGTATGTGTTCATACCAAGTCACCAGTCTGGCAATATACATTTTTATACATTATGCAGTTGCTCAACCATATTCTGCCAGGCACAATATTATTTCCAAGGGCCATCAGGGATATAACTTTTGTTTTTAGAGCAGTATGTCTACACTTGTAGCCCCCTAAATATTTGCCCCATAGAAGGACTTCACACCACAATTGTGATATTAGTGAATTGTGAATACAGGTGAGGGACATCATTTGCTTATCCGGTCTTTACCTGGACTCTTGCATGTATGCATTAGAGTATGCAGAAAACCCATAGATCTATATGCATTTTATGAATTGACTAAGGCTATGGTATGGGGTGGGGGTTATTGCATACGAAGCCCAACATATTGGAGGGCTCTGCTTGTGATACTGTCTACAGTTCAATAAACACTCTTTTAACCCTGCAGTATACTGTGTCATCGTTTAACTGACCTTTGGACTGCAATGATTAAAACAAATCTTTCCACTATTATCGTTGGTTTGGGTACATAAAGTCCATTTAGCATTTTGTTACTTTGTTGGTAGTTTTTATGTTTCATTATCTGTATATGAAATAAGTTTTGAAATAACTACTATCACAACACACAACTTCATGAATGTCATTCATCATGTACAATCATTCACTTTTGTAATTATATATTGATGACAACTCCATCAGGTTTTCACAACTGAGTCATCTTCTGGCACAATGATTACTTTAGTTAAGCTTGTTACAAATTTTTCTTCTTGAATATAATGTGTTGAAAAAGAGCACATGTGGAGACCATGCATAGTCTTTAGGTGCAACTTATTGTCTGACAGCTGCAAGCATGCCCAGTCATGATCTGTGCTGCAGTAAGGCTGTCTGTTACAGAAACACAGTACTGCTGTAACACTAAACCCCAAGCTCATTGCACCACAGGGGTGCACATAAAACCCTCTCTGCAGAGGTAAAAAATACCCCAGAAAATAATTGACTGCAGCCTCAAAATGGCACAGAGCGAAGGGGTGATGATGATGACAAGGGCTTTAATAGGCCATATATACGTTAAAACACCTTGACTGCAGTCATGCCTCTAAGTACAGTATCATCTTTAGTGCAGTACAAAGGGCAGGCTTCTGACAGGTACTAGTACAGGAACCTTCTTAACAAAAGGCAGTTGTGGATGTGCTGTTCTCAGATGTGAAGAGGTGTCAGACCTGGAAGAGTGCAGTCAATTCTAAATGACTGATCTTCAGACAGTATGGCTTATATTATAGATTAAATAATGATTCTGTCTAATCAAAGCTGATTTCTGCTCTTTAGAAGGATGCACTTTGTCACAATAGGGTAGTGCTTCAGAAAACTTCTCATGAAAATAGAGGTGAAAAAATGGGGTTCATCAAAAGTGTCGGCATAGGAGTAACATTCTGTTACGCAAAACTAATTGCCAAATCTAACACAAAAAAATACTGTGGTTTACAGTGCGAACATACATAAATGTTTACCTCGGTATATATTCATGTGTATGTACATAAGCACATATCAGTGTTCTATGTTTCTTTAGATGCTTACTCCTAAAATACATCTTTTGTGTAAGTGAAACAATGCCTATAGATTGTTTACAAAGTTTATTAACTTGTATTTGTTTTTTTGATTTTCATCAACTAAACTTTCAAGAAAGAATGAGTGTAAACTACAGCTTAAAGTAAAACACCCAGAGCAGACCATTTTATAGGGTCATTTAAAGCATGTGATGAAAGTGAGTTTTAACTAATATCCTAAAACTGTACATGCAATGGCATGTATGCATGTAACATATGATATGCTGTGCTTGACAGGACAACTAACAAACTGCTTGATAACCGAAAGGCTATGTGTGTCAGGAAGATACTTGTTGTCAGTCCATTGCCTCAGCAGAATGGGAGTATCCCAAAAACTTGACTACCTCTTGATCCCCAAAAATAAATTACCTGTATCAAGCTGCTTCTGTTTCTATAACTTCTAGCCTTGTGAAAGTTGTGAAGTGCCATCATCCCGTCTGTCCTTCTATGTACCCTAGGTGGACCCCTTCATTTGTACTGCTGCCTACAGACTCACTTCAATCGTACAGTCCTAGTCTGACTGCTTTTTTTAGTTTTACTACCCGAGTTCATTGCAGATCACCTTCCTTTTCACTGTAATAATGAAAGAGTTTCATATATCACTTCTGCCCTGAATGCTGAATGTCTGCATGTGCTCACACCAGAAAGTATACCCCTGCTGCTTATTATTCCCTTTATGGATCAATGCTGAAGGTGAAGCCTAGCCAGTTAGATTGTTTAGAGTGAGTACTTGTAAGAATCAACAAAGATTTTTCTGAAGAAAATGTTAACAAATTAGTTGCTTAAAGCTTCTTTCCAAATTGTTATATGAGAGGTTTTAAATTGCATTTCAGGAATGTGGATTATTATAACACAACTAGGTTTACAATGATAACAGATTTTGTAACTAGTCTCAGCGAAGCTTTGAGCTTGATTATGGATGAGATTTAAGATGTATTCTCCCATATTATAATGTGAGCTAGAACCTATATCCAATAATAACAAGGTGTCATTATGGGTCCACTATGTAATCCCGAAATACTGAAATCCCGAATTTCAATATTTTGAAATTACATAGCCGAAAATACAGTTACAATACAAAATCCCGAAACCCCATAACGGCGAAATTTAAAATCCCGAACGTACTCTACACATACAGCACACACATACACACAACCTCCCCCCACAATCAAATATATAATCCTACACTACAGATATGCAGGGGGGCAAGCCCCCATGCACTCCCATGTGGGGGGCTGTGCCCCCCACACCCCCCCTACTTAAATATTCTAACTCCGAGATCACACAGACACACAAAAGAAACTCACACCCATACATTTTACAGTCCCTCACACACACACACACACATACACACACACATCACAGTCACAACACACACTTATACACACTAAAGCCCCTAACCAACACACTTACTCATACATACTTACCCAAACTTCCACCCATCCATTCACACACTGCACCAGCAGAAGTGCTAATTCAACATCTCCGAGCTTCGGAATTTTGAATTTCACGCTTCTGCAGGTTTTGGAGTATTGTGTTTTCGGCTATGTAATTTCGAAATACTGAAATTCGGGATTTCAGTATTTCAGGATTACATAATGGACCTGTCATTACTCCATATTAAACAAATACCCACAGTTGTTTATCTGTATTTTATTCAACCACCTACTCATTTATTATCATTTTACCTGGGACTTTCGGCAGCGGTTATTGTGGTATATGCCATTGTAAAAAAATGTTTGTTCTGGCACAGGGCCAAGATTTTAACACTGGACAGTAAGTAAGCCAGCTATAGCCTCTTTAAAAGTTCATTTTCCTAAATGCTTATAAATAAATAGTGATTTCATTACATCACTAGAGTAACAGCAGAGATCACTAAAACTTGCTGGTATTAGTTCACATACTGCTTATCTGACAAAGAGTAAATCAATATGCCATTTTAAATGTCTACAGGTATATGCATCCAAGAGTGACCATGGTTGTGCAGTGTATATACATGACTTATCAGAGTTATTTATATCTATATCAATTTGTATGCACATACATTTTTACATGTGTGTGTGTGTGTGTGTGTGTGTGTGTGTGTGTGTGTGTGTGTGTGTGTGTGTGTGTGTGTGTGTGTGTGTGTGTGTGTGTGTGTGTCTGTAGGTTCATAGGTTCATAGGTTCATACTAGGCTATCTGCCCTAGGGCATTTATAAGCTTAGCCAGAATGTGTTTGGCTTTCGCCACCCATTTTAAATTTATTTTACTATGCCCTTTTTCGAGGTTAGTATACTGTGCCTCTGTCTAACAGTGACACAGAAGTGATACCCGGGGTAAACCTATGATCTCCCATCCACTCATCAAGATTCCTCTTGAAGAGAGTCAATGAGGGACTCTGCCTAACCTGGACTGTGATTTTATTCCAGAGTGAAGGGAGCCTCTGGGTTATGAATCTGTCCCTCCAGCATGTCCTATTTATTTCAGTGCTGAGGTTCAAGTCTCTCGAGCGGGTAGCTCGATGAGATTTGGATTTTCTGAGGTGCAGCATGTCCATTAATTCCAGGTTGGACATGGCTTTATACGTCAGGCACAGATTGCCTCTGAACAGGCGGTATGCCACTGAGTAGAGCTGGAGTTTCTTTAACCAGGCAGCATATGGCATCTGTTTGAGCCCTTTGATCCTCTTGGTGAGGTACTTTTGGGGTCTTTCCAGTTGCTGCAGGTGTCTGGTAAGGTACATCCCAAAAGGGGCATTGTACTCAATTATGGGCCTGATGAGGGATGAGTAAAGAGGCACGATGACCTCCCCTGATCTAGATGTGAATCCCTTCATGATTAGGTGGGCTATATAAAATGTTTTTCTAACCACTTTGGCCACGTGGTTGTCAAATGAGAGATTGCTATCAACTTGGGTCCCCAGGTCCCTAATTACTTCTTCTGTACTTAATGGATTACCATCTATGTGGTAATTTGTGGGCACTTTGTTTTTGCCAAAGGGGATGACTATACACTTTTTGACATTTAGCTTGAGGCCATGGCTCTGGCACCAGTTGTCTGTTTCTATGAGGCCCTTTTGGAGGATGCTTGCATCGGCTGGAGAGTCGATTATGGTGCCCCGTTTGCAGTCATCTGCGAACTTGGTCAGCCACAGTCCTTCCGTGTTGGCCTGTACCTCTGAGAAATATATACCGAACAAGAGAGGTCCCAGGACTGAGCCTTGTGGGACACCACTTGTAACTGGTTTGGAGTCTGACATGGCTCCAGCAATTCTAACCATGTGGGTTCTGTCCTTGAGCCAGTTTGCAATCCAGCTAGTGACATAGGGGTTTATATTTAAGCTGGTGAGCTTATCTATAATGCCCGAGTGGGGTATTGTAATGAAGGCTTTTGCGAGGTCCAGGTAGGCTGTTCATGACTAATCACCAAAATGCACAAGCACTGGATCATGATTGATGCCGGCATTCTGAAAAACAAATTTAAAAAAAGTCAAACATAAGAAAAACAAAAAAAAATTATAAAAGGAAACTGCACAGTCTTCTTTTACAATCTTATTCAGACCAAATGTGCTAAATAGTGGCAGTCTTATGGAAAGGGTTTTTCCTCAGGTAAGGTGTAGGGTTAGGGTTTATGATAGCACAAATTAAAAAGGTGGGTGCAGGGCTGACCCTAACCTTAGCCCTACACCTTACCTTAGAAAAACCCTTTCTATAACACTATCACTTCACAAGGCACACAGGCACATACCATGCGCATCATCACACATGCACCATGCCAAATCTATCCCGATACCTTGTTCTTAATTTAACCCTAACCCAGAAACACTCACACACACACATACACGCATCCATGCACATTCACACAGACACACACACACACACACACACACACACACACACACACACATGCGCATTTACATACACGTGCAGGTATAAATGCATCATTTCATGGTCTTCTTACAAAGACCTATTTTTTGACTCACAGTTTATGAAAAAATATTGAAAATGGTGAATCAAAAAACATAAAACGCACACACACACACACACACACACACACACACACACACACACACACACACACACACACACACACACACACACACACACACACACACACACACACACACACAAAACTTTTTTGGGGAGGTAAGCTCCCCCTGCACTTACATATGGAAGACAAGAGTCCTCACCCTCATAAATTATATACACCATCTTCATGGTTGCACCAGAGTGGAGAAAGGGGGGGGGGCAGAAAAGCATGCTGCCAACTTATGCAATACAACACATTGTAGTGAAACTCTCCATGATATAAAATATTCCACAAAAGACCTGAAATCCAAAAGTCCAGTGATAACCCAAATGATAGTCTCATTTCACATTGAGTATTAGTAGACCTGCATTATATATCCCATTAAAGTATTAAAGAAGAAAATTTCTTTATAATTGTTTATGGGAAGTCAAAAGGAATAGAATATAAAAGTGCAGGCAATATATATGCCTAAAGTCACAGAGATCACAATGTTATTGTGGTCTTTTTTTTGTACTATTTGTGTGGTCCTTTGTTTCTGGTTTACATTAGCCAATGTGTGTGTGTGTGTGTGCGTGTGAGTGTGTGTTTGAGCCTTACATAATTGCAAATACTTTTAAGGCTGTGTTTTTCAATAACCGTTTGAAAGACTGGGACCCATATTAACAAGTCCTGTAATAAGTAGACTGATTTGCCAAAAATCTTGACTATAGTAAGTCTGAGATTGCCATTTCTCAGAATATTCCCTCTTCTCCACAGTATTACATGAGTTCAGGGGTATGGGAGGTACAGGGGGTTTCCCCACCTGCAAAAAAAGAATGATATTCAGTATCATACCATAATCTGTACAATGGTCAGCAGACTGCTTAGAAGAGGGAAAACCATTGCCATTGTTTCATGTAAATACACAGTGAATTTCTGGCCCTTTGTCTTTTGCTGAAAAGATTTCATGCCAGCATTAACTAAAGCACTGCTGGTGATTTCATGCTGGGTGAGGAAAGTAAACCTATATTTCTTGTCTGTTATTGACAGAGCTGCTTTCTGTTTTACCTACTCCATTTTGTTTTCTGTTTTAAGAAATCTGCTTGGCTTGGTGTTTTTCTTCTATGTGAGAAGCAGGCAAATTATCTAGACTGCACATTTTACATTTTTTTATTGGTTAATTGTCTCTTGAGTGATACTTAAATACACAGTGAATTTCTGGCCCTTTGTCTTTTGCTGAAAAGATTTCAAGCCTACATAAACTAAAGTACAGTTGGTGATTCCCTGCTAATGTTTCCCACACACCCCTCCTTTTGTTGATGTGCTTTTTAAACCTGGTGATTTTAAGCTGTCCGCCCTGCCGTAAATTGAGCTTAATAAGCTCCTCCCTTTCTACACAGCTGTTGATAATATTGAATTAGTCACCTTTCCTTTTGCTTGTACTGAAGAAGTGCATTTTGCCTCTCATTGTCTGTTCTACCAATTTACTTGATCTGAATTCATTTTCTAGCTAGCTGTTGGATAAAGTAGTGTATTCTTACACTTTATCAAGAGGTCAGTGGATTTTCCATCTAGTGCACTGAGAGGTAGCCTGGTCTGTTTAGGTTGTGGAAATGCTTGAGATTTCTGCACCAAGAAAATAAGTATATTTTCTGTCTCTGTTGTACTTTTTAAATTTCACTGTATCTGATCACTGCACTTCTTTTGTTATCTTACTGTTGTGACTGCGTATTTCCTCTACCTTTTTTCAACTGTATTTTCAGCCTAAATAGCATAGTGTAGATTCATACCTGCTGAATCTAGCTTGTTTTTGTTAAACTCGAGCACTTAAGCAACCATTTTACATTAAGAAAGGCTCCCCTGCACCCTTTTAGCAAAAGAGTGTGGATTCAACCTTGTCTGAGCTGGGGATTTCTGGAGGAAGGTTTATTGTGTACTTTCCTATTGGTACATTAGTTTAAAACTGTTTAATTTCACCTCTATTTAAGCCTCACATTTGCTCATCACTGAGCATTGCCCAGTGGGGGTTAGCGGTGCCCTGTATGGATGCAAACTCCTTGAAATACAAATTTTCCCTATACAACTGTCAGAGGAACCCTCACAGGCTTTTCTGTTGCACTAAAAGCAACTTAGTTGTGCACTGAGCAACACTGCCACATCTATCATCCACAACCCTCAATTTAACAACCCTTAATAGTCCTTGTGCAAAAACTGGTCAATCTAGCCCACTCCTTTCTCTAATAGCTTGATAGTCCTTGCACAAAAACTGGACAGTCTAGTCCACTCCTTTCCCTAATAGCTTATAATGTAAAAATCTGTTATAACAATCAGACAGTTTCCCATCATTTTTCTGGCCTGCCTGATTGACATGGGGATTCCGAGGAAATGTACTAATTGCCTCATGTATACTGACAACCATTTACTCCAACAGCAAACAAATACCCTATGTGAAAAATGTAAGTACACTATGAAACTGGAATCACTTCTCTCATGTAACAACAAACCAGGTACCAAACAAGTTGTCAGTAACCACTCTTCACCTCTCACACAAACTAAATTGACATCACATGGTTCCACATACTTGGAGGTACTCAATAGATGTCTACCAAAAGTTCAATGACCTCACAAACGTAAACAAAGTGTACACACTGTTACACAAATAGAAACCACTGCACATAATAACACATACAAATGTGTCTCAACAAGTAAGTCCCTAAGGCAAAACACCCCTAAACTAAATTTCCTGGTCATAGGCTACTTCATAGTGAGACACACAGATTTTCCCCTTACCAGGCTGGACAAGGAGAAGGTCATGGTCAGCTGTCAGTCAGGTGCCAGGATCCATCAGATCACACATACACTCAAGTCGCTCAACAACAAGTACCATTATGACTCAAGTCATAGTTTATGTTGGGGTGAATGACTTGAGATGTACCTCTCTGGACTATATGAAGAGAGACATGACTGAACTCTCAGACTATGTGTCACAGGCAGGTATGACCCTAGCCCTAAGCAGCATTCCACCTTCTCCCAGAATGATGCCACAGTATAAAAAAAATGATATTCTTCAACAATTGGCTGTTATTCTGGTGTGAGTCCAGGGCAATCCAGTACCTGTCACCCTGGGATGACATGGTCAACAGGCCAAACTGCTTTGCCAGAACTGATCTGCACCTGTCTCCTCTAAGCTTTCAGATGCTGACAAAGACACTTGACTCCCTCATAGTGCCTTTTTAGGCAATGTCAAAACAACAACATTTCTGACATAAAATTCACCCGAGCCAAACTCAAGGTTCTGCTGGTTAATTCTAGAAGTCTAAATATGAAGCTGCACCCCTTGGAAGCACTCCTCACCTTGGAAGATGCTGATGTCTGTGCAGTCACTGATACATGGTTCAAGGCTGCGGAAAGCACCTCAGTCATGCAAGGCAGCAATGCCTTCCACACATTCAGACCTGAAAATAAGCATGAAAAAAACAAAGATGGAGGGGTATCCATCTTTATTAAAGCCAAGTATACCTCAAGACTGTCCAAATATTATGACTCTCTCAAACTAATCTATGTCCAGCTAACTCTATGCAAAATATCCTACCAAGTCATTGCTAGCTATAGGTCCCCCACTATGAACCAATAAAAGCAGACTGTCTACCTGGACTTACTGAAATCACTCTCCATACAGCCCTGATTTCAACTATCCTTCCATCAACTGGATGACATATATGAGCAAAAACATGCTCACCCAGAGGTTCCTAGATTTTGTTATTTCAAATGCACTGAAACAGACAGTCTGCCCCCCCCCCCAAGGGTCTGAAATGTCCTCGACATAGTACTCACCAACATGGGGAGTCACTGCACTCCTCACTGTGTGATGCCTTCCCTGGTAAGGTTGGAGCATATAACTGTTTTATTTGAAGTAACTATTGGACCTGACACCACCACAGGAGCAAAACAATTGAAAAACTTTTCCAAAGTTAACTTCAGACTACTAATTGATGGTATATAAAGTTTTATACCCCCTCCCCCACTCAAAGACAACAACGACTCCTATGCAAAGGTGTACTCAGATGCCCTGTACAAACACTTAAGCAGTTATATAGACTCAGATATATCTGACCAGATCAAAACCAGGTCCTCTCAAAAAAACAAGCCACCCTGGTGGACCTCAAGTATAAACAGGTTATTTAACAAGAAGAAGAAACTGATGCCTAAAAATAAGAGGGAACTGACTCAGCAGAGGAAGAATTGCCTCCTCAGCTTAAACAAGCAAATCAGCAATCTCCTGAAATCCGTTAAAGCTAAGTATGAAATTAAAATAGTGCCCCTAGCTAAGGATAATCTTAAGGTATTCTTTCACTACATCCAAAACCTAAAAGGGAATGTCCAGATTTGTGCAGAACTGGTAATTGATGGTATCACTCATACTGCACCAGAGGAAATCACCAACCTGCTAGCTGGCAGATTTGGTGCAAACTTCACCCCCCCCCCCGGCCCAACTGACCACACCCCAAAGCATACCTGACACCAGTCCTCTGCCTAGTATCTCAAGAGATCAGGTCTTATCTGCGCTCTCAAAGGCCAAAAAATTGCCTCAATAGGACCAGATAACATCCCAAAATGCTTATTAAGCAATCTAAAACAGGACCTAGTAGTCCTACTTAGCACTTTCTTTAACCAAATCCTGAAAATTGTCTTTGTTCCAGCGGAGTGAACAGTAACAGTTATCTCCATGCACAAAGGGGGGGGGGCATCAACAGACCTTAGGAACTATAGACCCATAAGTCTAACCAGTCTCATTTGTAAAGCCATGGAAAGGATCATCATGGGCCCTATCAACAAGGACATAGGCAACTTTTAAACTCTAGACCCAACCCAATTTGACTTTGTTAAGGGTGGATCATGGTTATAAAACCTGGTGCACTTCTTCAAGAAAGTCACCAAAGACCTAGATGAAGATAAAACAGTGCATACCGCCTGTCCGGACCCGGCCAAGGGTTTTGACACAACCCACCACTCAGGTATCATTGAAAAGCTGTCTTATTTAGGGATTAACCCTTATGTCACTAGATGGGTAGCCAACTGGCTCACTGACAGAACACATACTATCAAAGTTGGTGACTCCACCTCTACCAAAACCTGTCATCCATGGCGTACCACAAGATTCTGTGCTGGGTCCTTTAATGTTTGGAATCTACTTCTCAGAAGTCCAGGCTAAACTAGATGGCCTTTGGCTTGCCAAGTTCTCTGATGACCGCAAATTGGATGCAATCATTGAGTCTCCCAATGACGCTACCATACTTCAGGAAGGGCTAACACAGACAAATGACTGGTGCCAAAGCCACGGTCTAAAACTAAATGCTAAAAAAGTGCATTATTATTCCCTTTATCAAAGTAGAATTCCCCACTAACTACAGTTTTGACCACACTCCCTAAGCTCAAACCCAGTGCTGTGAGGCCTAGGAACACAGGTAGATAACAATCTGAACTTCGACCACCAAGTTTCCCCTGTGGTAAGGAAAGCATTCTACATTGTGCAACTCATATGTAGGGGCATTGCATCCAGGTCTAAGAATGTTATAGCCCCCACTGTACTCAATCCTCATCAAACCACTAATACGGTAAAATGCTCCCTTTTGCATGTACCTCAACAGATGATGCAGCAGCTAAAGAGACCCCAGAAGTGCCTTAATAAGAAAATACAGGGCCTCCAAACCATGACGTATGTAAATAGACTAAAAGCCCTGTCACTGTACTCTGTATCATATAGGCTGCTGAGAGAAGGCTTGTGCCTGAAATACAAGGCACTCTCCGACCCTGTCTTGAAGGATATGCTTCACATGCACAAACTGAATAGCACAGGGTCATTCAGTCTAGGGATCTTAATCAAGCCTGTGACATTAATAGAACACGCTAGAGAGACAAATATATCTCCCAGAAACTGCCACTCCTCTAGAACAAACTTCCAATTTACTTGAAGCAGAGTTCCTCACTGACCCTATTCAAGCACAACCTGGACAAATGGATGGAAGACCGCAAATTCACCCCAGGGGTGTCACCCATGTCCCTCATGAACAGGGGGAGTTAATGCTGACCATAGACTAGCTCTGCAAAATTCATTCACTTATTAAGGACAAATGGGACAACTTGGAATTAACATGACTAGACTTGTAAGGGTTCTAGAGCCACTAGCCTAGTAACCTCCTATTAACCTATGTGACTGTGACTCCATTGTATCTCAGGATCATCATCAGACACTGCACAGGTGCTGATATCAGTCTGTTGACCTGCCCCATCCTATGCAAATATCATTGTAACAGGGTTCCAGGGCTATGAATACAAAATACAAGTCAGAACAAAATGAATATGAATATTATTATCCCCTGGGGTTGAAAATGATGTATAGGAAATTGCAGACAAAGAGCAGACACACTGGATATTTTTAATTAAAGATGATTTTTTTAGTAGTAAGTTAGCTAGAAGTCCTAAGATTGTGTTTAAATGGGGACATAGTATAAGTGATATGCCAGCACAGATGGGAGTTAGTGTAAATAGCAATAATACATGTACCCTTCCTTGTAGCCCATGCAATGTTTGTAAATATATTGTTAATAACTAAAGATAAATTACATTAAATTTACACCTATTGAACAATATAACTGCATGGCAGAAGGTATTGTTTATTCTCCTAAGTGTCCATGCAATTTAGTGTAGACAAAAGAGCCAAAAAGGACCTATTAAAAGTAGATTGCAAGGGCAGGTGAGAGACATTAGACAGGGCAGGGCGGAGAGTCATATAAGTACACATTTAAAAGACTTACATAATAGCAGTCCAGAATTACTTAAGGCAATATTGGAGCAAGTGAACATTAAGCTTGGGAAGGGAAGATTCAGCAGAAATAAAAAGGATATACTTTTATATAAGGAATCAGTTTATATGCTGAACTACTGAACTTTGTTTCCTTGGGGGGGTTAACTATGGAATGCAAGTGGAATTATCTTGTCTGATATGTTTATTGAATAATTATTTAATTATGTGCTTTAACAACTAATGTTTTTAAGGTATGTTTATGTGAGTAGTTTCTTTTTATGAAATCCTCTGAAGGCTTTGCCGAGGCTTCAAGGCTTCAGAGGGTTTAACAAATGTTTATGCTTTTTGTTTGTTGCCTTTTAGGGTTTTTTTTTTTTTTTGGTAGAACAGACACATACCTCTTCTACCTTTCCTCTGTGCCTGAACACCAAACTTAGAGGAAAAACACACTTTGCTATTTGTGTCCTGACTACACTATGTATGTCCACAATTGCTGCATGCATTCACTGTGGTTGGAAGCCTGGTAGATCCTCCTCTGAGATATGTGATAGTTGGGGAATTTCAATACATGTGTTCCATCCTCCAAGCAGGATAACTGAGCCTTCTACTGTACACCGGAACACTAGAAAATCTCCTTGGTTTGTTAGGGTTTGCAGTGCTGGGTCGCTCCATTTAGTGGCCGATCTCTCTGCTGCTATACCACATGCCTTCTTACAGGACTATCTTATCATGTCAGTGACATGCCTGTGAAATTAACATGTTGTGAGTTTTTGGCTACAACAGATGTTT